>NW_027040267.1:215000-221335 GCF_034236695.1 Oncorhynchus nerka
TGTTCCAGGTGGACCAGAAGATGTAGCTGAGGACGACAGGCTGACAGAGGGCTGAAGACACTAGAGAAGGTTCTCAGGTGCTTCCTCCGGAGAGAGGGGGAGGGGGAGGGAGGGTGGGGGGGGGGCTTGGTCCCTTGGAGCACCACCTCCAGAGCTTCACCATGTCCAAGAAGTGGCCCGGGGGGGCCGGGGGGGCTGGGGGCCGAGGCAAGTTGGAGAGGACCGATACGTTGGCGGCCCTGCAGGCTGCCAATGAAGATCTGAGGGCCAAACTCACAGACATCCAGATCGAACTGCAGCAGGAGAAAAGCAAGGTGGGAACTATGAGACACGCGTTGATTCACCATGTATTCAACCAGGAAGTCTCATTGATTGTTAGAAGACCTCTTTGCCAAGGCCTGAGGCACTACAGGACAGGCAGTGGTTTTTAGATTGGTGTTTCAAGGAAGATGGAGAGGTATACAGACAGGTTACCAATAAGGTCTGTGACTTTTAATATTTGATGAGGAGGAACTTGGAAAGGAGTGAAGTTTGTCTCATGGTGGGATAAAATGATGTGACTCAATTCAAAGCAGCCGCTGGCAATATATTGTGTGTATTTTAACAAGGCCAGTCAGTTAAGAACAAATTCTTATTTACAATGACGGCCTACACCGGCCAAATCTGGACGGCCCTGGGCCAATTGTACTCCGCCCTATTGGATGCCCAATCACGGCCGGGTTGTGGAACCACAGCCTGGAATGGAACCAGGGTCTGTAGTGACGCCTCTAACACTGAGATGCAGTGTCTTTAGACCTCTGTGATACAGCCTGGAATCGAACCAGGGTCTGTAGTGACACCTCTAACACTGAGATGCAGTGCCTTAGACTGCTGTGATACAGCCTGGAATCGAACCAGGGTCTGTAGTGACACCTCTAACACTGAGATGCAGTGTCTTAGACCGCTGTGATACAGCCTGGAATCGAACCAGGATCTGTAGTGACGCCTCTAACACTGAGATGCAGTGTCTTTAGACCGCTGTGATACAGCCTGGAATCGAACCAGGGTCTGTAGTGACGCCTCTAACACTGAGATGCAGTGTCTTTAGACCGCTGTGATACAGCCTGGAATCGAACCAGGGTCTGTAGTGACGCCTCTAACACTGAGATGCAGTGTCTTAGACCGCTGTGATACAGCCTGGAATCGAACCAGGGTCTGTAGTGACGCCTCTAACACTGAGATGCAGTGTCTTTAGACCGCTGTGATACAGCCTGGAATTGAACCAGGGTCTGTAGTGACGCCTCTAACACTGAGATGCAGTGTCTTAGACCGCTGTGATACAGCCTGGAATCGAACCAGGGTCTGTAGTGACGCCTCTAACACTGAGATGCAGTGTCTTAGACCGCTGTGATACAGCCTGGAATCGAACCAGGGTCTGTAGTGACGCCTCTACCACTGAGATGCAGTGTCTTAGACCGCTGTGATACAGCCTGGAATCGAACCAGGGTCTGTAGTGACGCCTCTAACACTGAGATGCAGTGTCTTAGACCGCTGTGATACAGCCTGGAATCGAACCAGGGTCTGTAGTGACGCCTCTACCACTGAGATGCAGTGTCTTTAGACCGCTGTGATACAGTCTGGAATGGAACCAGGGTCTGTAGTGACGCCTCTAACACTGAGATGCAGTGTCTTAGACCGCTGTGATACAGCCTGGAATCGAACCAGGGTCTGTAGTGACACCTCTAACACTGAGATGCAGTGTCTTAGACCGCTGTGATACAGCCTGGAATCGAACCAGGATCTGTAGTGACGCCTCTAACACTGAGATGCAGTGTCTTAGACCGCTGTGATACAGCCTGGAATCGAACCAGGGTCTGTAGTGACACCTCTAACACTGAGATGCAGTGTCTTAGACAGCTGTGATACAGCCTGGAATCGAACCAGGGTCTGTAGTGACGCCTCTACCACTGAGATGCAGTGTCTTTAGACCGCTGTGATACAGTCTGGAATGGAACCAGGGTCTGTAGTGACGCCTCTAACACTGAGATGCAGTGTCTTAGACCGCTGTGATACAGCCTGGAATCGAACCAGGGTCTGTAGTGACACCTCTAACACTGAGATGCAGTGTCTTAGACCGCTGTGATACAGCCTGGAATCGAACCAGGATCTGTAGTGACGCCTCTAACACTGAGATGCAGTGTCTTAGACCGCTGTGATACAGCCTGGAATCGAACCAGGGTCTGTAGTGACACCTCTAACACTGAGATGCAGTGTCTTAGACAGCTGTGATACAGCCTGGAATCGAACCAGGGTCCGTAGTGACGCCTCTAACACTGAGATGCAGTGTCTTTAGACCGCTGTGATACAGCCTGGAATCGAACCAGGGTCTGTAGTGACGCCTCTAACACTGAGATGCAGTGTCTTAGACCGCTGTGATACAGCCTGGAATCGAACCAGGGTCTGTAGTGACACCTCTAACACTGAGATGCAGTGTCTTTAGACCGCTGTGATACAGCCTGGAATCGAACCAGGGTCTGTAGTGACACCTCTAACACTGAGATGCAGTGCCTTAGACCGCTGCGCCACTCGGGAGCCCAGTATTCCGACAGACGTCTCTTCCCCTGTAGATTATATTTCTCTCTGCACTGAACGATCTCCTCTGTGTTAATTCATTACAGGAGTAATGTGGCATTTACTGTAGTACAGTTTGGCTAATACGTATTCCTGTCTATGACTGAGTCACAAATGGATCCCTACTCCCTACTAAAGTACACTACTATAGGCCTTGATCCCTATGGGCCCTGTAATACGCTGTAAAGAGAATAGGGTGCCATTTGGGAAGCAAGCCTATGTAATCTGTGCACGATAGGACTGTTTCAATGTCAGTGTGCTAGTTGACTGACAGCCTGAGGGGCTAATGGTTCGGCTGGAGGGGCATGCCTGACATGTACCCGTCATTGGCTGTGTGTTTTGATTGACAGCTTGGGGAGCTAATTGCATAGCTGAGACTGTTAATGACATGTCCATGTCATTGGCCATGTGTGAATGCCTTGTACAGGGGAGGAGCTGGGAGTACACTAGCTAACTTTCCACTGCTGAGTGTCTGTTTAACTTGTCAGGACATGCTTTACATTATGAGCCCCATTCTGTCAGTCTGGCTTTAGGCTCACTGGAAAGTAACTGGGGGAAGAGACTAGCTTGGGCTCCTCTGTTCGGTTACATTGACGAGGGGCACCACAGCAATATCATTATGTTGTGATATGATATTATATGTTGTGTGTTTTATATGCGTTGTCTTTATCACATATCCCATATCTGTCCCACCAGAGTAGTGGTCACTGGTCAGTATGGGTACGATGGTAACCCCAATGCATTGTCTAGATCACATATCCCATATCTGTCCCAACAGAGTAGTGGTCACTGGTCAGTATGGTTACGATGGTAACCCCAATGCATTGTCTAGATCACATATCCCATATCTGTCCCAACAGAGTAGTGGTCACTGGTCAGTATGGGTACGATGGTAACCCCAATGCATTGTCTAGATCACATATCCCATATCTGTCCCAACAGAGTAGTGGTCACTGGTCAGTATGGGTACGATGGTAACCCCAATGCATTGTCTAGATCACATATCCCATATCTGTCCCAACAGAGTAGTGGTCACTGGTCAGTATGGGTACGATGGTAACCCCAATGCATTGTCTAGATCACATATCCCATATCTGTCCCAACAGAGTAGTGGTCACTGGTCAGTATGGTTACGATGGTAACCCCAATGCATTGTCTAGATCACATATCCCATATCTGTCCCACCAGAGTAGTGGTCACTGGTCAGTATGGGTACGATGGTAACCCCAATGCATTGTCTAGATCACATATCCCATATCTGTCCCAACAGAGTAGTGGTCACTGGTCAGTATGGGTACGATGGTAACCCCAATGCATTGTCTAGATCACATATCCCATATCTGTCCCAACAGAGTAGTGGTCACTGGTCAGTATGGGTACGATGGTAACCCCAATGTCTCTGAAACAGGTTTCTATGGATCTACAGCCAAATCAAATCAAACTTTGTCACATGCTCTGAATACAACAGGTGTAGACCTTACTGTGAAATGCAAGTCTGTCTGCAGCCCTTACAAGCCCTTTAACCAACAATGCAGTTCAAGAAAGAGTTAAGAAAATATTTAGCAAATAAAAAATATATATATACAGTTGAATTCGGAAGTTTACATACACTTAGGTTGGAGTCATTAAAAGTTGTTTTTCAACCACTCCACAAACTATAATGTTGGCAAGTCGGTTAAGATATCTACTTTGTTCATGACACAAGTCATTTTTACAACAATTGTTTACAGACAGAATATTTCACTTATAATTTACAGACAGAATATTTCACTTATAATTCACTGTATCACAATTCCAGTGGGTCAGAAGTTTACATACACTAAGTTGACTGTGCCTTTAATTAGCTTGGAAAATTCCAGAAAATTATGTCATAGCTTTAGAAGCTTCTGATAGGCTAATTGACATCATTTGAGTCATTGGAGGTATACCTGTGGATTTATTTCAAGGCCTACCTTCAAACTCAGTGCCTCTTTGCTTGACATCATGGGAAAATCTAAGGAAATCAGTCAAGACCTCAGATTTAAAAAACATGTAGACCTCCACAAGTCTGGTTCATCCTTGGGAGCAATTTCCAAACGCTTGAAGGTACCACGTTCATCTGTACAAACAATAGTACGCAAGTATAAACACCATGGGACCACACAGCCGTCATAACGCTCAGGAAGGAGACGCGTTCTGTCTCCTAGAGATGAATGTACTTTGGTGTGAAAAGTGCAAATCAATCCCAGAACAACAGCAAAGGATCTTGTGAAGATGCCGGAGGAAACAGGTACAAAAGTATCTATATCCACAGTAAAATGAGTCCTATATCGACATAACCTGAAAGGCCGCTCAGCAAGGAAGAAGCCACTGCTCCAAAACCGCCATAAAAAAGCCAGACTACAGTTTGCAACTGCACATGGGGACAAAGATGGTACTTTTTGGAGAAATGTCCTCTGGTCTGATGAAACAAAAATATAACTGTTTGGCCATAATGACCATCGTTATGTTTGGAAGAAAAATGGGGAGGCTTGCAAGCCAAAGAACACCATCCCAACCGTGAAGGACAGGGGTGGCAGCATCATGTTGTGGGGGTGCTTTGCTGCAGGAGGGGCTGGTGCACTTCACAAAATAGATGGCATCATGAGGCTGGACAATTATGTGGGTATATTGAAGATATATCTCAAGATATCAGTCATAAAGTTAAAGCTTGGTCGCAAATGGGTCTTCCAAATGGACAATGACCCCAAGCATACTTCCAAAGTTGTGGCAAAATGGCTTAAGGACAACAAAGTCAAGGTATTGGAGTGGCCATCACAAAGCCCTGACCTCAATCCTATAGAAAATGTGTGGGCAGAACTGAAAAAGCGTGTGCGAGCAAGGAGGCCTACAAACCTGACTCAGTTACACCAGCTCTGTCAGGAGGAATGGGCCAAAATTCACCCAACTTATTGTGGGAAGCTTCTGGAAGGCTACCCAAAACATTTGACCCAAGTTAAACCATTTAAAGGCAATGCTACCAAATACTAATTGAGTGTATGTAAACTCCTGAGCCACTGGGAATGTGATGAAAGAAATAAAAGCTGACATAAATCATTCTCTCTGCTATTATTCTGACATTTCACATTCTTAAAAATAAAGTGGTGATCCTAACTGACCTAAGACAGGGAATTTTTCCTCTGATTAAATGTCAGGAATTGTGAAAAACGGAGTTTAAATCTATTTGGCTAAGGTATGTAAACTTCCCACTTCAACTGTAAGTGAAAGTAACACAATAAAATAACAATAACTAGGCAATCTACAGGGGGTACCGGGACCTAGTCAATGTGCGGAGGTAGTTTGTACATGTAGGTAGGGGTGAACTCACAATCCCCATCAAGAACCTGTGAGGAGATGAAGCACCATACCTGAAGAATGTTTCAGACAATATGATGTCACAATAATGGTACTTATCACCCACTATGCAGATTTATTTCAGACAATATGATGTCACAATAAGGATACTTATCACCCACTATGCAGGTTTATTTTAGACAATATGATGTCACAATAATGATACTTATCACCCACTATGCAGGTTTATTTTAGACAATATGATGTCACAATAATGATACCACTATGCAGGTTTATTTCAGACAATATGATGTCACAATAATGATCACTTATCACCCACTATGCAGGTTTATTTCAGACAATATGATGTCACAATAATGATACTTATCACCCACTATGCAGGTTTATTTCAG